>NC_080178.1:1742546-1757546 GCF_950295315.1 Erinaceus europaeus
CTCCACCTCCCACCTGCAAGGGCAACTTCACAAGCAGTGAAGCAAGGCAGCGGGTGTCTCTGCCACTCCCTGTATCCCCCCCTCTCTGTCAGCTTCTCTCCGTCCTGGCAAATAAAATGGGGGGACCAGCGGGAGGGGTGGGTGGGTGGCTGGCACCAAGCCCCAGCAATGACCCTGAGGTCAGTAAGGAAAGAAAAGAGAAAGAAAGACAAGAGTTGGAAAGATCTCCTGGGGCAGGAAGACAGCACGGGGGTTCTGTAAACACTCTCCTGCCCGAGGCTCTGAGGTCCCAGGTTCAAACCCCAACACCAGCATCAGGCAGAGCTGAGTATGGCCCTGGCGATAACAACCACCACCCCAACAAAAACAACAACAATAAATAAATAAGGCTAGGAAGATAGCACAAGGGTTCTGCAAAAGTCTCTCTTGCTTGAGGCTCTGAGGTCCCAGGTTCAGTCCCCAACACCGGCATCAGCCAGAGCTGAGCTGAGCTCTGAGGATAATAATAGCAACAGCCGCAATAAGAAGGCTTGGAATTCTGCGACCTTCTCTCCTGCCCGAGACTCCAAGGCTCAGGTTCCGTCCCTGGCACCGTAGAGTCCGGGCTGGCACTCCATCTTGTTTCTCTGAACACGGATCCAGATGCCACCCTCCCGCCCCATCTCCCAGGGATGAGGGGACACAGCTCACACCTCTCCAGGCACGGGGCCCTGGGTTCCAGCCCCAGCGCCATCTGGGAGCACTTTGGGCGCCAGGGGCAGCTCCAGGAATGGGGTGGGGCGAGGGGCTTTCTGCCTCCCAGTCTTCCCCTCCTGTCTCAGAAGGAGAGCGGCCAGCCTCTGGGCAGGCACTCAGCAGAGGCATGGCACAGGCCCAAGGCCCGGCTCCACCCCTGCCCCCAAGGAGGTCGGAGACATTCAGAAGGTTGGGGTGGGGGGGCTGGTGGCCCGGCAGGTGGGTGGTTGGTGGAGCCAGGGCGTGGGACCCCTGCCAGGCAGTGTGTGTGTTTGGGGGGGTTGGTACTCTCTGACTCTCACAAAATAATTTGAGGGAAAGTGTTGGGGACCCTCAGTCTGCCCCCCAACTTTGCTGGCAGCTGTGAGCTGTTGTATAGTTTTCTGACTGCCGTGTGTTTAAAAAACAAAAATCTTATGGCCCGGGCGGTGGCACTGGGCTCTCAGGCATGAGGTCCTGAATTCAGTCCCCGGCAGCACATGGACTAGAGTGATGTCTGGTTCTCTCTCTCGGCCTAGCTTCTTCATGAATAAACAAAATATTTAAAATAAAAATAAATAATAATTTTCCTTTTAAAATAGATCGATTTATTACTGGATAGAGACAAAGAGAAATTGAGGGAAGGAAGGGGAGACAGGGAGAGACAGAGAGACCCCTGCAACCCTGCTCTCATGAAGCTTCCCCCCTGCAGGTAGGGACTGGGGGCTCGAACCCGGGTCCTTGCTCGGACCGTCTGTCCCCTGTGCTTTCAGGCTGTGGGTTCGGCCAGTCTGTCTGTCCTGCCTGCCGTGGACACTGGGTGACAGCGGGAGGCTGTGGCCATAGTGACGGGCCCACAGGGTCTGGGCTCCCCCCAGGTCAGAGCCAGGGGCTCAGGCTGAGGGCGGCCCGAGGCGGGGGTCTCCGGGGAGGGGTCAGCCATGCGCGGAGCCTCTTGGGGGCCCCTTCACCCCCGGCGGCCGGGTCCCAACGCGGCGGGCCGGAGGCTGCTGCCAGTGGGTTTCTCTCTCCTCAGACACAGAGAGACAGAGGGCATAAGGCTGCCCCGTGCGGTGCTGGGGCTCGAACTCAGGTCCTCACGCCTGGCGGTGTGAGTGTGTGCGGCCTGCGGTGGCCCCTGGCTTCGGCTCCCTCTGTCTCCTCACACCTGCCAGGTGGCCTTTGTCACTTCTGAGGCCGCCAGGGGAGCGGGAGGGGGGACAGGGTCCCAGAGGGGGGGGACAGGTGGCCCCTGGGGGAGAGGCGCCCCCGACTGAGATGGGAACTCGCCCCCCACCACCACATGGCGTCCCTGGGGCTGAGCCCTCACCCCCCCACCTCCCCCCACCTGGGGCCCTTGGGCCTGAGCCCCCACCCCCTACCCCACCCCCCGCCTGGCACCCCTGGGGCTGAGCCCAACCAGGAGTTTCGGTCTCACAGCCCCAAGAATGTGCCCTTGTCCCGGCTGTTTTGTTTGGACTCCAGGGGCCCAAACCGGATTAGAGCCTGAGTTTCGGGATGAGCTCACCCACCACCGCAGCCCTTCTTCATGGGGGAGGATGGGGGGGGTGCAGTCCGGGTCGGGGGCCGGCAGCCTGGGGTCTCGCCGGGAGAGGAGACACAGTGTCGCACGGGTTCCCTGGGGAGGCTGCATTTTCAGGACCTGGTGGGGGGGGGGACAGCCGTGCCCACTCTGGGTGCAGCCCTGTGGGGACAGGGTCACAGCTGCGGGAGCCGTGGCCTCGGGTGCGAGGAGATGCCAGGCCCCATTTGTTTATTTTGCTGGGGGATCGGGCCATGCTCTAGAGAGGGAGAGAGGTGGGCAGAGAGGAGAGACAGCCTCACCGTCCACGGAGCTGTCCTCAGCTGTGCAAGGTGCTCCCGTGTGGCGCCAGGGGGCCGAACCCAGGGCCGTGAGCTGGGTGACCTGCGTGCTCTATCCAGACCCTTGACACATATGTTCTTAAAACATTTATTTATGGGCAGGGTAGACAGCATAATGATTGTGCAAAATGACTGTCATGCCTGAGGCGTCTAAGTCTCAGGTTCAGTCCCCAGCGCCACCATAAGGCAGAGCTGAGCAGGGCTCTGGTTAAAAACAAAACAAACAAAAGCCCTGTATAGTCACAGGGTTAAAAAAAAAAAAAAGGAAATTTAAAAAAGATTTATTTATAGGGGGCAGGTGGCGCACCTGGCTGAACGCACAGGTTACAGTGCACAAGGACCCGGGTTCAAGGCCCTGGTCCCCACCTGCAGGGGGGAAGCTTTACGAGCGGTGGAGCAGGGCTGCAGGGGTCTCTCTCCCTCTCTGTCTCCCCCTCCCCCCTCAGTTTCTCTCTGTCTCTAGCCAATAATCAATACATAGATTAGTTCATTTAAAGATCTGTTTCTCACACAGGAAAGAGTTTCATGGAAGGCAGAGAAGGGGGTGTCTCCTCCACCTGCCTTGGGTTCTGGTGTTCTTTCTTTTCTTATTATTTACTGGATAGAGGCAGGGGGAGATAGAGATGGACAGAGAGACACCTGCAGCCCTGCTCCACCGCTCATGAAGCTCCCCCCCCCGCAGGTGGGGAGCGGGGGCTTGAACCCGTGTCCGTGAGCAGGGTGACATGTGAATTTAACCAGGTCTTCCTTGTTTCTTTTCTGAACTTTGAAAATCCCTCTCCTTGCTGATCGACGAAAGAGAGGAGGGGGTGGGAGGGAGCCAGGCGTCACTTGGCCTCACTGCGGCGCTGAGGACCGAACCCAGGGCCTCGGGCATGTGTGTCCTGCACCCACCACCCAGCCACCTCCCCGCCACCCAGCCCGAGGGGCTGCGGCTGCCGGCACCGGCTGTGTGTGGGGAGACGGGGTGCGGGGACCCCCAGATGCTGACCCCTTCTCCCTCTGTCCCCCATCCAGTTTCGCTACAAGAGGCGGGTTTACAAGCAGAGCCACCTGGACAAGAAACAGCTGGCTAGACTAAACACCAAGGTAGGGGTGGGGCGCAGGGCCAGGCGGGGGGGGGGGGTCAGCGGCAGCCCCCCAGCTCACCATCCGCACCCCGTGCCCACTGACAGGGTGAGAGCTTCCAGGAGCAGCCTGCCTTTATTATTGTTGTTGTTACTGGTATTATCATTATTATTATTAATGACGGACACAGAGAGCCCTGCTCAGCTCTGGCTGACGGTGCTGGGGATTGAACCTGGGACCTCAGAGCCTCAGGCAGGAGAGTCTTTGCAGAGCCCCTGTGCCGTCTCCCTGGCCCACAACCTGCTTTTCCAAAGGTTCATTTTAGCGAGAATGTGTATTTATTTATTTCGTTCTTGTTTTCTTTGCTTTTTTTTTAATTAGTGATTTGATACCGATTTATAAAATTATGAGACAATAGGGCTCTAATTCCACTCCGATCCCCCCACCCGAGCTCCGTGTCCCCATCCCCTCCACTGGAAACTGCAGTGCTTCTCCCCAACTCACAGATAGGGGCTGACTATTATTTCTTTTATTTTAATATCTTTATTTATTTATTTACTACACAGAGGCAGCCAGAAGTTGAGAGGGAAGGAGATGATAGAAACGTAGAGAGACAGAGAGACCCCTGCATCCCTGCTTCACCGCTTGCAAAGCTTTCCCCCTGCAGGTGGGGACCAGGGGCTTGAACCTGGGTCCTTGTGCCCTGTAACATGTGCTCTCAACCAGGTGGGCCACCACCAGCTCCCCCCCCCCCCGACTATTATTTCCGTGACTGTCTAGATTTCTATTTCTCTGCCCATTTTTTCCTATGGCCCTGCTTTGTCTTCCTCTCTAAGTCACACCTACACTTTTTACTCCGTCCGAGTGTCCCCCTTTTTTCCCTCTTCTCTCTCCGGGTCCTGATGGAAGTGGAGTTCAGAGCCCTCTGGGCATCTTCCCTTGACATTTCTCCCGCTCTGGGAGCCTGGACCCAAATTCTTTATGGGGAGCAGAAGGTGGAGGTCTGGTTTTTGAAATTGCTATATTTTTTCTCTTTTGTTTTGACAAGACAGAGAGAAGTTGAGAAGGGAGAGGGAGAAAGAGACAGACAGACAGACAGACAGACAGAGAGAGACAGAGCCCCCGCAGCCCTGCTTCACCCCTTGTGAAGCTTTCCCCCCTGAAGCAGGTGGGGACCCGTGGCCGGCGAGGGAGACAGGAGTCGTGGTGCTAAGGAACGGAGCTGGGGGACGTCTGTCAGGCTGCTGCTGTTTTGGGGGGGGTCAGAGAGCACAGCCCCCCGGCAGGTGTAGCCTGGAGCCCGCAGGTTTTCCAGAGGAGGGGTCCCCGAGGCTCGGCGAGGACACAGCCCGACTCCATGCAGGAGCTGGGGTCCCAGCGAGCCTGGGGTGCCCCCTGCCATGCCAGAGCGCACCCCAGAACCCCCCGCCCCGGGCCCTCCCTCTAGGGTGACCTGAGGAGGTGCATGGAGCTGGTGCAGCGCTGGGCAGTGGACAGGGTCGCCAAGATGCTGGAGCGCGGCCTGGACCCCAACTTCCATGACCTGGACACTGGAGGTAGGTGGTGGGCCGGGGGCCTTGCCAGCTGCCGCCCCCCTTAGCATCTAGAAGCCTGATTCCACTTCCTTCCACTCATGGAAAACCAGGGGGTTAAGCACACATAGTGCTAACCGCAAGGACCCGCACAAGGGTGCGGGTTCAAGCCCCCGCTCCCCACCTGCAGGGGAGAAGCTTCATGAGCAGTGAAGCAGGGCTGCAGGCGTCTCTGTCTCTCTCCCTCTCTCTCTCTCCCCTTCTCTCTGTCCTGCCCAATAAATAAATAATAAAATAAAAAAACAGCCACCAGGATTGTGTATTTGTAGCGCCAGCACCGAGCCCCAGTGACTACCCTGGAGGCAAATAATAATAGTAATAAACCAGTGAGCATGCCAGCCCCGGACTGTGCCAGCCGCCCCACCAAACACCAGGACCTCTCTAAATAAGGGGGGGCGGCAGACTCAGACCCCACCGGGTCCCCCTCCCCCGTGTCCATCCCTCAGGTTCACCCACAGGGGGACAAAGTGGGCTCTGGGGGCCGGCCTTCGCGGAGGCTTTGGGGGTCGCGGTGGCCGGGGGCCGGGGGGCAGAACATTGGGGAGTTCCCTGCAGAGCCGCAGCCCTGAAACGTCAGCGTTTGTGAGCCATGGTTGACTCACTGACCCCAAGGCCTCTTGAAGCAATAGAGACGGAGGGAGGCGGGCGGTAGCACGGCGGGTTCAGCACACGTGGCGCAGAGCCTGGACCCCACGCAGGGCCTGCGCGTCGCCCACTGAGCGGGCGTGCACTCCGTGCTGTCTCTCTCCCGGTCTCTCGTCTCTCTCTGGGGAAGCCCACAGCCCCCTCGGCCCCCCTCCCCCGCAGAGACGCCGCTGACCCTGGCCGCGCAGCTGGACCAGCCGGCCGAGATGCTCAAGGCCCTGAGGAATGGCGGTGCCCACCTGGACTTCCGTGCCCGCGACGGGATGACAGCCCTGCACCGCGCCGCCCGCGCCCGCAACCCCGCCGCCCTGAAGGTGCGCCCCCATGCCTGAGCTTCCCCCGGTGCCGTGGTTCCCCCATGCGGTGCCAGGGCTCAAGCCTCTGCCTGGAGCGTGGTGAGGCCCGTGCCCTGCCCGGTGAGCTCGCCTTCTGGTCCTCAGAGTCTTCTGGTCTTGTGGGTGAGCTCTACGCAGTGTCGTGTCCGTCACGTTGTCCTGAGGTGACGGGGCCTCACCCTGTCCGTGTTGCTGGGAGCGACAGACAGACAGACAGGGAGCAGGGCATTTGTGCCATTATTTGCCAGGCCAGGAGCTGACCCAGGGCTTCCTCCCCACCTTGAATATAAAAAAAAAATGGGGGGTGGGTGGGTGGTGTTCTTGGTTAAGTGCTCACATCACAGTCGCAAGGACCCGGGTTTGAGCCCCTGGTCCCCACCTGCAGGGGGGAGGCTTCCCGAGTGGTGAAGCAGGGCTGCAGGTGTCTCTCTGTCTCCCTCCCTCTCTGTCTCCCCATCCCCTCTCACGTTCTCTTTGTTTGTGTCCTAAATAACAAAATAAACAGATTTTTTAAATAATGAATTTTAATTGTATTATTTTATTATTTGTATTTATTTTATGCTGGGCTGGAGAGTAAACCCAGGACCTCACACCCAGTCTGGCTTTTAGTCAACATTTTTGAGAGAGAGAGAGAGAGAGTAGAGAGAGAGAGAGAGGGAGAGAGAGGTGCCACAGCACTGTTCTGACATCCATGGAGCTTCCCCCATGCCTGTAGGGTGCTCCCATGTGGTGTTGGGGTTTGAACCCAGGGCCTCAAGCACGGCAGGCCAGCTGTTCCCTGCACCAGTGACTGTAGGCAGCAGAGTGTTCTGGGGAAGCGGGTGGTGGGTGGGTGATCTGTCCTCTCTGTCAGCGGGGAGGCCGTCTTCCCCAAGGGGGCGTCCTCCTGAGTCCCTGCCCGATGGCAGAGCAGAACCTGCCGTCCCCGGAGCCCGCCGGGATGGTTCCCCTTGCCGGGTCCTCCCTCACGCTGCTCCCTGACCCCCCGCCCCGTGTCCGCAGACCCTCCTGGAGCTGGGCGCCTCCCCGGACTACAAGGACAGCTGCGGGCTGACGCCCCTGTACCACACGGCCGTCGTGGGGGGTGACCCTCAGTGCTGCGAGCTGCTGCTGCGTGACTGGGCCGTCGTGGGCTGCCGGGACGACAACGGCTGGACTGAGCTGCACCAGGTGGGGCCGGCCGCCGGGTCAGACAGGACCCCCGAGGGTCAGCTGGGACCCCAGAGGGCCAGCCAGGGGCGCCAGGATCAGGGACCCCCAGAGGGTCAGCCAGGGACCCCCCAGAGGTCAGCCAGGGATCCCCCAGAGGGTCAGCCAGGGATTCCCCAGAGGTCATCCAGGGACCCCCCCCAGAGGGTCAGCCCAGGGACCCCCCAGAGGGTCAGCCAGGGACCCCCAGAGGGTCAGCCAGGGACCACCAGAGGGTCAGCCAGGGACACCCCCAGAGGTCATCAAGGGATCCCCCCAGAGGGTCAACCAGGGACCCCCCCCAGAGGGTCAGCCAGGGATCTCCCAGAGGTCATCCAGGGACCCCCCAGAGGGTCAGCCAGGGACCCCCCAGAGGGTCAGCCAGGGACCACCAGAGGGTCAGCCAGGGACGCCCCCAGAGGTCATCAAGGGATCCCCCCAGAGGATCAACCAGGGACCCCCCCAGAGGGTCAGCCAGGGATCTCCCAGAGGTCATCCAGGGACCCCCAGAGGGTCAGCCAGGGACCCCCAGAGGGTCCAGAGGGTCATCCAGAGACCCCCAGAGGGTCAGCCAGGGACCCCCAGAGGGTCAGCCAGACACCCGCAGAGGGTCAGCCAGGGACCCCCAGAGGGTCAGCCAGACACCCCCAGAGGTCAGCCAGGGACACCCAGAGGATCAGCCAGGGACACCCAGAGGTCAGCCAGGGACACCCCCAGAGGACAGCCAGGGACCCCCCCCCAGAGGGTCAGCCAGGGTCTCCCACCAGAGGGTCAGCCGGGTCACCCTGAGGTCAGCTGGGGACCCCCAGAGGGTCAGCCAGGGACCCCCCCAGAGGGTCAGCCAGGGACCCCCAGAGGGTCAGCCAAGGACCCCCCAGAGGGTCAGCCAGGGACCCCCCCAGAGGGTCAGCCAGGGACCCCCCAGAGGGTCAGCCAGGGACCCCCCCAGAGGTCAGCCAGGGACCCCCCCAGAGGGTCAGCCAGGGACCCCCCCAGAGGGTCAGCCAGGGACCCCCCAGAGGGTCAGCCAGGGACCCCTCAGAGGTCAGCCAGGGACCCCCAGAGGTCAGCCAGGGATCCGCCAGAGGTCAGCCAGGGACCCCCCCAGAGGTCAGCCAGGGACCCCCCCAGAGGTCAGCCAGGGACCCCCCCAGAGGTCAGCCAGGGACCCCCCCAGAGGGTCTGCCAGGGACCCCCAGAGGGTCAGCCAGGGACCACCAGAGGGTCAGCCAGGGACGCCCCCAGAGGTCATCAAGGGATCCCCCCAGAGGGTCAACCAGGGACCCCCCCCAGAGGGTCAGCCAGGGATCTTCCAGAGGTCATCCAGGGACCCCCAGAGGGTCAGCCAGGGACCCCCCAGAGTGTCAGCCAGGGACCCCCCAGAGGGTCCAGAGGGTCATCCAGGGACCCCCAGAGGGTCATCCAGGGACCCACCCAGAGGGTCAGCCAAGGACCCCCACAGAGGGTCATCCAGGGACCCCCCAGAGAGTCAGCCAGGGACCCCCCCAGAGGTCAGCCAGGGATCCCCCCAGAGGTCATCCAGGGACCCCCCCAGAGGGTCAGCCAGGGACCCCCCAGAGGGTCAGCCAGGGACCCCCCAGAGGTCAGCCAGGGACCCCCAGAGGTCAGCCAGGGACCCCCCAGAGGGTCAGCCAGGGACCCCCACAGAGGGTCAGCCAGGGACCCCCCCAGATGGTCAGCCGGGTCACCCCAGAGGTCAGCCAGGGACCCCCCAGAGGTCAGCCAGGGACCCCCAGAGGTCAGCCAGGGACCCCCCACAGGTCAGCCAGGGACCCCCCAGAGGTCAGCCAGGGACCCCCAGAGGTCAGCCATGGACCCCCCAGAGGTCAGCCAGGGACCCCCAGAGGTCAGCCAGGGACCCCCAGAGGTCAGCCAGGGATCCCCCAGAGGGTCAGCCAGACACCCCCAGAGGGTCAGCCCGGGACGCCCAGTAGGTCAGCCAGGGACCCCCAGAGGGTCAGCCAGGGACCCCCCAGAGGTCAGCCAGGGACCCCTCCCAGAGGGAACAGCCACAGGACAGGGGACAGTTTTCTACCACTTCCTGCTGGGACCCAGGGCCGGGGCTGCAGGAGACGCGTCCTGCGTGGCACAGGCTGCTCCAGGAGCCTGGGGTCCCCACACCCGGGAGGGCCCCTTCTGTGGACCCCGTGTGCTGCGTGGTCACCGCTGGCCAGCAGGTGGCAGCCAAGGGCTTGCAGGAGCCCAGCCTCCGGAGCCCAGCTCAGCGGGGGGGGGGGGGGGGTATGGGGGGGGCACCCCTCAGCAAGGGGACGCAGGGCAGGGAGGAGGCGGGACCCCCTGTCCCAGGCGAGTGCTGGGTGCCCCAGGGCTGCCCAGATTCCCAGGAACCACAGCCCCCCCTCTCCCACAGAAAAGGGCAGGTGGGGACCAGTGTCCCTGCTGCAGGGGGTGGTGTGCCCCTGCCTCGGTGTCCCTCCCCGCGGACGCGCCCAGCGGCTCTGCAGCTGCCTGTCCATCCCCACGTCCTGGGGAAGCCGTGAGCATCTCTGACCACTGGCTGTGACTACCACCCCCGCCTCTGACCTGGGGCGGGCTGGCCACCCAGAGCCAGGTCGGAGAGCCCCCCGGAGCTCGGTGCACCCCAGATTGGCAGAGGGGCCGCGCCTCAGACCCCGGTCAGTGGAGAGACGGGCCCTGGGCTTCTCTGGACAGATGGGGGGTACGACCCCGTCCCGGGGTGACCAGACCCCCATCCTCGGGCCCCGTGGTCGCCCCAGCACTCACTGCCCAGGATGGTGGGGGGTCGAGGACTGGGGGGCCATCTTGCCTGAGCACCGTCTGTCCACTTGAAGCTGGTGCCTCTCGCCTGGCCGGACGGCAGCCCCCCCTCACTCCTGAGACCCCCCCCACACCTAGACTCTCAGGCCCCTTCCCCACATGTCTGCGGCACAGAGCTCAGGAGGCTCTGCTGAGAGGAGAACGTTCTAGAGGAAAGAGTCGTACGTGAGAGGTCAAGCAGGCCTGCAGCTGTCTGTCTTTTGCTCCTTCTCTCTCTCTTCCCTCCCTGCTCACTTTCTCTCTGTCCTGTCCAGTTTTAAAAAGTAAAAAACAAAAAAAAATGGCCTCCAGGAGCAGTGGATTCATAGTGCCTGCACCAAGCCCCAGCGATAACCCTGGAGGCAGAAAAAGAAAGGGAAAGAAAAGGAAAGGGCCGAGTGGTGGCGCACCTGGTTAAGCACTCACATTACGGTGCGCAAGGACCCGGGTTCAAGCCCCCGGTCCCCACCTGCAGGGGGAAAGCTTTGCGAGTGGTGCAGCAGGGCTGCAGGCGTCTCTCCCTCTCCCTCTCTCTCTCCCTTCCCTCTCGAGTTCTGGCTGTCTCTATCCAATAAATAAATTATTAAAATAATAATAAATAATAAATAATTAAAAGAAAAAGGAGTCGGGTGGCAGCGCAGCGGGTTCAGCGCAGGTGGCGCAAAGCGCAGGGACCGGCGTAAGGATCCCGGTTCGAGCCCCCGGCTCCCCACCTGCAGGGGAGTCGCTTCGCAGGCGGTGAAGCAGGTCTGCAGGTGTCTGTCTTTCTCTCCTCCTCTCTGTCTTCCCCTCCTCTCTCCATGTCTCTCTGTCCAGTCCAACAACAACGATGACATCAGTAACAATGACAGTAATAACTACAACAATAAATACAACAAGGGCAACAAAGGGAAAATAAATAAAATTAAGAAAAGAAACGAAAATCGAAGGAAGGAGGCAGGCAACTCCTTGCCTGAGCTCAGGGCAGTGGACCCCAAATCCAGTGGATCCCTGACGCCCCGTGGTCCCCCAGGGCTCAGGAAGGGAGCGCTGGCTGCGGTCGCCCCTCCTGGGAGTGGGCTGCACTCCCAAGTGACAAGAGAGCCGTTCCCCTTTGCCCGGAGGACGCTGGGGGGCCACAGGGGCTGCACTGGGTTCAGCAGGTGGGGGCAAGGCATCCTGGTGTCCTCTGACTCGCCCTCCGGCCCCGAAACCCTGCACCGGGTCCCCGGGGGCGGGCCGTTCCTGGCTGCCGCTCACCGGGCCGCTGCCCCAGGCCTGCAGGTACGGACACGTGCAGCAACTGGAGCATCTGCTGTTCTACGGGGCCGACATGGGTGCCCAGAATGCCTCGGGGAACACGGCCCTGCACATCTGTGCCCTCTACAACCAGGTGAGCGAGGGCAGAGCTGTAGCTGGGGCATGGGTCTGAGACAGTGATGGTGGTGGTGGTGGTGGTGGTGGTGGTGGTGGTGGGTGGTGGTGGTGGTGGTGATGATGGTGATGATGGTGGTGGTGATGATGGTGGTGGTGATGATGATGGTGATGGTGATGATGGTGGTGGTGGTGATGGTGGTGATGGTGGTGGTGGTGGTGGTGATGGTGGTGATGGTGATGATGGTGGTGGTGGTGATGGTGGTGGTGATGGTGGTGATGGTGATGATGGTGGTGATGGTGGTGATGGTGGTGGTGGTGATGGTGGTGATGGTGGTGGTGATGGTGATATTAGTGTGATGGTGATGGTGGTGGTGATGTGGTGATGGTGATGGTGGTGGTGATGATGGTGGTGATATTAGTGTGATGGTGGTGATGGTAGTGGTGGTAATGCTGTGTGGTGGTGGTGATGGTGGTGATGGTGATGGTGGTGGTGGTGATGATGGTGGTGATGGTGATGATGGTGGTGGTGGTGATGGTGGTGGTGATGGTGGTGGTGATGATGGTGGTGGTGGTGATGGTGGTGGTGATGGTGGTGGTGATGGTGATGGTGGTGGTGATGGTGGTGATGATGGTGGTGGTGGTGATGGTGGTGATGGTGGTGGTGATGGTGGTGGTGATGGTGGTGGTGATGGTGGTGATGGTGGTGGTGATGGTGGTGATGGTGGTGGTGATGGTGGTGATGGTGGTGGTGGTGGTGGTGGTGGTGATGGTGGTGATGGTGATGGTGGTGATGGTAGTGATGGTAGTGGTGGTGGTGGTGATGGTGATATTAGTGTGATGGTGATGGTGGTGGTGATGCGGTGATGGTGATGGTGGTGGTGATGGTGATGATGGTGGTGATGGTGGTGATATTAGTGATGGTGGTGATGGTAGTGGTGGTAATGCTGTGTGGTGGTGGTGATGGTGGTGGTGGTGATGGTGGTGGTGGTGATGATGGTGGTGATGGTGATGATGGTGGTAGTGGTGGTGGTGATGGTGATGGTGGTGGTGATGGTGGTGATGGTGGTGGTGATGGTGATGGTGGTGATGGTGATGATGGTGGTGATGGTGGTAGTGGTGGTGATGATGGTGGTGATATTAGTATGGTGGTGGTGATGGTGATGGTGGTGGTGATGATGGTGGTGATGGTGATGATATTAGTGTGATGGTGGTGGTGGTGATGCTGGTGGTGGTGGTGGTGATGCTGGTGGTGGTGGTGGTGATGCTGGTGGTGATGGTGGTGATGGTGGTGGTGGTATTAGTGTAATGGTGGTGGTAATAGTGGTGATGCTGGTGGTGGTGGTGGTGGTGATGGTGGTAATGGTTGTGGTGGTGGTGGTGATGGTGGTGGTGGTATTAGTGTGATGGTGGTGATGGTAGTGGTGGTAATGCTGTATGGTGGTGATGTGATGATGCTGGTGGTGATGGTGCTGGTGGTGCTGGTGGAGGAGGTGGAGACATTGGTGATGACTGCAGTGGTTCCGTATTCATCCCACTAGTGATGACAGTGGCTGCAGCATCGGTGATGGTGGTGCCTGCTGGCGCTGGCGGTCTTCACTGGGGCCCCTGCCACACCCCAGCCCCAGCCCCTCCGCTAACCACCAAGCTCCCTGCTCTGGGGCTGAGGCGGCTGTCAGTACCAGGCTTAGAGCCCGGCGAGGTGGTTAACGGGAGCTTTGATGGCAAGCAGCACCCTGTCCCGGCCGCTCTCGGCCTCTGGCTGCGTCCCAGAGCCCGGGGGGAGCCTGCGGCCTGGCTTGCTTTTCCTGCTTCCTTACTGAGGAGGGAGGGCTCCAAACACCAGAGGGCACCAGGTCAGGCCGATTGACCTGCCCCCGGAGTGGCCTCTGTGCCAGGCAGCTCCACTCGGTGCTGGCAGTTTGGGGCCCTTCCCTAAGGGACCCCCCGAGTGAGCAGTGGGGCTGAGGGTCTTTGTGGATGAAGCTGTCAGGGCCTGTTAAGCTCCCACATCACCATGCCTGTGGGGCCAGGGTTCGAGCCCCGGCTCCCCACCTGCAGGGGGAAAACATCACAGGTGCTGAAGCAGGGCTGCAGGGGTCTCTCTTGCTCTCTCTCTCTCTCTCCCTTTTCCCTCCCAATTTCTGTCTCTAGCCAAAGCAAGAAAAATATCACAGATCACAGAAAACAAAGCCACACGGACAGCCTCGCGGCTCTGCCCCCGGGAGTCCTCCGTGGACTCGCCACCCCGTGTGGCCGGCTGGGGCTCGGTCCAGAGCCGGTCAGCTGGTGGGGGGTTGGTGACGGAGGCAGGGGGTCTGCAGTGGTGCTGCAGGCGCTCACCACAGGGGCCGGGAGACGGCTCTCCTGGGAGAGTGCACCACTGTCCGTGCTCCAGGACCTGGGTTCGAGTCCTCGGTCCCCACGCGGGAACACCGTGCACGGGGGAATCTTCAGAGCAGTCGGGCCAGCGTTGGGGGTCTCTCCGCCTCTCTGTCTCCTCTCTGTCTGGGCATCTGCTCAGCCCGGTGTGCCACCGCACGGCCCCCTGCGCCTCTTCCCAAAGTTTATTTATTGGCTGCAGACAGAGGCATCGAGAGGGAAGGGGGAGGTTGAGAGGGAGAGAGACAGAGACACCCTTTACCTGGGAAGAGCGTGGGTGGGGTGTCGGTGGTGAGGACGGCGACTAAGTGGCGCTTCCAATGACAGGACGGGCTTCCAACCCCAGACTCCCCCTCCAGGCCGTGTCTGTCTGTCTGTCTCTCCCCCTCTCTCCGTTTCTCTCTGTCTCTGTCCAGTAAGAGGAATATGTTCCAGACTGTGAGAGACAGAGATTCGAGCCCAGCTGAGGGCACCCCTCTCACCCCGTCTCCCCCGCAGGACAGCTGAGGGCACCCCTCTCACCGCCCGTCTCCCCCGCAGGACAGCTGTGCCCGGGTGCTGCTCTTCCGTGGAGGGGACAAGGACCTCAAGAACTACAACAGCCAGACGCCCTTCCAGGTGCGGGGCTTCCACCGCAGGGGCTGGGGGCTGTCCGGGCCCCTCGGCACCTCTCCTGGCCGCCTGTGTCACCCCCAGACCCCCAAGCCGGGACCCATTCGGGGCTTCTGCGTGGGGTGACACCGGGGTGGCCGTGAAGTCATAAGACCAGAATGGACAGACTGCTTCTGCTGCCTTCTGAAGGGCGGGCTGACTGTCCTGAGGGGGGGCTCTGACCGTCCTGTGAGGAGGGGGCTCTGACCGTCCTGAGGGGGGTCTCTGACCGTCCTGTGGGGGGGGGCCTCTGACCGTCCTGTGAGGAGGGGGCTCTGACTGTCCTGTGAGGAGGGGGCTCTGACCGTCCTGTGAGGAGGGGCCTCTGATCATCCTGTGAGGAGGAGTCTCTGACCATCCTGTGAGGGGGGGCCTCTGACCGTCCTGTG
>NC_080178.1:1762546-1774059 GCF_950295315.1 Erinaceus europaeus
CTGCCCCCAGCTGACCCCAGTCACTGCCCCAGCTGACCCCAGTCACTGTCCCCAGCTGACCCCAGTCACTGCCTCCAGCTGACCCCAGTCACTGTCCCCAGTCACTGTCCCCAGATGACCCCAGTCACTGCCCCAGCTGACCCCAGTCACTGCCCCCAGCTGACCCCAGTCACTGTCCCCAGTCACTGTCCCCAGTCACTGACCCCAGTCACTGCCCCAGCTGACCCCAGTCACTGCCCCCAGCTGACCCCAATCATTGTCCCCAGCTGACCCCAATCACTGTCCCCAGCTGACCCCAGTCACTGTCCCCAGCTGACCCCAGTCATTGTCCCCAGCTGGCCCCAATCACTGTCCCCAGCTGACCCCAGTCACTGCCCCCAGCTGACCCCAGTCACTGCCCCAGCTGACCCCAGTCACTGCCCCCAGCTGACCCCAGTCACTGCCTCCAGCTGACCCCAGTCACTGTCCCCAGTCACTGTCCCCAACTACCCCAGTCACTGTCCCCAGCTGACCCCAGTCACTGCCTCCAGCTGACCCCAGTCACTGTCCCCAGCTGACCCCAGTCACTGCCCCAGCTGACCCCAGTCACTGTCCCCAGTCACTGCCCCCAGCTGACCCCAGTCACTGCCCCCAGCTGACCCCAGTCACTGTCCCCAGCTGACCCCAGTCACTGTCCCCAGCTGACCCCAGTCATTGTCCCCAGCTGGCCCCAATCACTGTCCCCAGCTGACCCCAGTCACTGCCCCCAGCTGACCCCAGTCACTGTCCCCAGCTGACCCCAGTCATTGTCCCCAGCTGACCCCAATCACTGTCCCCAGCTGACCCCAGTCACTGTCCCCAGCTGACCCCAGTCACTGCCCCCGCTGTCCCTACATCACTGTCCTGTTACTGTCCCCAGCTGTCCCCATGGGGACAGCACTGCGTTCAGCTGCTCAGATGAGCACCGAGCCCCTGGCTCCCCCGGCCCCCCCCCCACCCCGTGGAGCTGACGTAGCTGACGGAACCCCCTTCCAGTGCCCCTGGTGCCGCCCCGGAGGACCGTCCCTGCCCCTGGGGCCCCTCCTCCGTCCCCTCGCTCGCCCACCGGCCTACTGCCCCCGACCCCCGGCTGGCACCGGACCCACAGCGGGGAGCACGCCCAGCAGACCAGCAGCCGCGAGGGTGAGCTCCGCGGGGACGCCCCCTCTGTCACCCCAGGCCCTGCCTGCTCTGTCCCTTGGGGGCTCTGTGTCTCCTGCCTGCGCCCGCTGCCCCGCCCCAGAGGCAGACGCTTGGCTGTCCCCTTCCTGTCTGAGCATCGGGGTCCCCCACCCCCAGATGCTGACGGGAGCCCCTCCCCTGCTCTGATGGCCCCCCGAGGGTTCGAGGACTGAGTCGCGTGCTGAGAGGGACCGGTGGTCACAGCTCGGGGACGCTGAGGGTACACTGAGGGTCAGTGGGAGGGGCGCTGGGTCTCTGGGCCCTTGGGCTGGGCCTGGCATCGTGCCAGCTGCTGGGACGTCCTGTCGACCGGGGCGGGCGCCCAGTGGGTGACCACACGCCCGGCCTGGTGACCCCCACGGAGCTCCGTGCCGTCTGCACTGGCAGCCCCTCTCCCAGAACGTGCCACCTCTCGGGCCACATGGCCTGCTGTCAGTGACCGCCCTGTGTCCCCGAGGCCGGTCTGCCCAGGGAAAGGGGTGCCGGGTGCCCGGGAAGAAACCCTGTTTCCCTTCCGTGTTGTGGCCACTGAGAACGGGTGTGGAGAGCAGGCCTGTGTCACAGCAGCCCAGGGGACCCTGGGAAGTCTTGTCCCCGGGGCACGTCCCCTGGCTCCCATCTGCGACAGCAAGGCTGGTCGGGCAGGTCCCTGAGTGTGACTTGAGGACGGTGGCCCAGCCGTGCTGCCCCCTGGCCCCCGCCGCTCCCATCCCCGTGCGACTTGTGCTCTGTGTCCCCGTCCCTGCAGAAGCCATGAGCGACGGCTCTGCCTTTGGCCCCAAGTCCCCTCCGCCCTGTGGTCACCCTCTGTCTTCTTCTAGTGGGGGCTGCCGGGGGGGGGGGGAGCTCCTTCACCCCCCGTGACTGGTTTCCTGGGGTGTCACAGGCCCCCAGCTCTCAGCCTGGCCGGGGCATGGCCTCTGGTGAAGACCCCAGACCCGCATGGAGTGGACGCTCTGCCTGGGGAGCAGATGTGACCGCGGGGCCAGGGATGCCTACCTGCCACAAGCCGTGGGGACAGCTGGGGCCCTGCCTGACCGCTTCCCCAGTCCACCCCACCCCGTCACCGCCAGGGCCCTCTACTCTGGGTCTGGTGCCCCGAGGGGCTGGCCGTGGCCTCGCTCCGACCTCCTGAGCGCTCAGGCCTGAGCTGAACCCATTTGCGGCTGTTCATGGAGCCGATCTACTTCACGTGGGGACCCTCGGTCCCCGCCAGGCTCCTGGGGACGTGCCACCACGTGGAGGCCACTCCAGCCAACACACACACACACACACCCTGGCCGGTGAGACAGCTCAGTGGGCAGAGTGTAGGACTTGAATCTGCTTCCCAGCATCACACGTGCCAGAGGGATTCTGGGGTTCTCCCGCTCTCTGTAGCCGCTGGGCAGGGTGGGGCAGGAGTTAGCGCTAGACAAGGCCGGGTGTAGTCCATGCAGGGAGACCTGGCACCTAGAAGCGGGGCACTCAGGCTGGGCCCCCACCTCAGGTGTCTGTGGGTGGGGCGCAGGGACCTGTGAGGTGCCTGCCCCCCCCCCCAGCGTGGCCCCTGCAGCCTGGGTGACTGGGTGACGTCAGTACCCGCCCCTCACCCCACCCTGAGCTCAGGGAGGCCAGCGTCTCTGGAGACCCTGCAGTGCGGTTATGTCTGGGGCGGGAATCGGCAGGGCTGTTTTAACATCAATTTTCACCTGAAACACCCGCTTCTCTCCAAATCCGCTTCTGATGGTTAGATGGGGGTCCCACATTCCCCAGAGTTTAGACAGGGAGGGGTGAGCTGGCCACCAGAGCTGGGCCCGGCACCAGGTGTGACCACCTCAGTGCTGTCTCAGAGCCCTGACCCAAGCTGTTGGCCACCTCAGTCCCGCAGGCCCATGTGCAAAGGATTGTGGGTAGAGAGATGCCGTTGGCCGGCCGGGGGGCTGCTTGCTTTAGGGTGGAAGCTGTGAGGTGGGGCCTGGGGGCGAGGTGGCTGGTACCACACCCCAGCACCCCCAGGGCCCCTTAGATGCCCAACCTGGGCTGCATGTGGTGGAACCAGGGGACAGCAGCTGTGGGGTGGGCATCGCAGCGGGTGGTCAGCCCAGCACAGAGCGTGTGGGCCCAGGGGAAGCGGGTCCGGGGGCCCCACTGTGGGGGCTCCCCTCCAGGTGTGCGGCAGGCTTGCACCTCCCCCTCTAGACAGGACGTTCCCCAGAGGCTGTGCTGACCGCACGTCACCCACACCTGGTACCGTGAAGGGGGTGATGGATGATGGATGGACAGACAGACAGAGGGGTGGATAATGACTGGGCAGTTAGTGAAAAGATAGATGTATGTATGGATGGATGGATGGATGGATGGATGGATGGACAGATAGATGGATTATGGGTAGGAAGATGATGGTGGACTGACAGCTAGGTGGATGGGTGAACCCATCAGTGGATGGACAGACAGGTGGATGGTAATGGCTGCTGGGTGGAGCTGGCCAGGTGGCTGGGTGGATAACAGACAGACCGATGGACAGATGCTGGGGGTAGACAGGTTACTGCTGGAAGGCCAGATGGAGGCGGGTGGTGGGGAGTCTGGGGAGTGAGTGAATAGATGACTGATGGGTGGATGGACAGATGGACGGGAGGAGGATTTCGGTTTTGTTCGGCTGCTTGTCGCTGGGGCTCGGTGCCCCCATGACGGATCATTGATCCTGACGGCCACTGCTCCTTTCTTCATTTTTCTCTTACTGGACAAGACAGAAAGAAACAGAGTGGGGGGGGGGGTAGAGAGACAGAGAGACACTGGCAGACCTTTCAGCACTCGTGACGCTTCTCCCCTGCAGGTGGGGGCTGGGGGCTCGAACCAGGTCCCTACACGTGGTAACAAGTGCTTAACTGGGTGTACCACCACCCAGCTACACATTTAGAGAGAGAGTGTGAGAGAGAGGGACGCCCCAGCACGTCCACCGCAGGCCACGCTCACCTGCTGTCTGTCACCTCTGCCTCTGTTGCCAGGAGCATGTGTGGGCATGAGGCTCAGGCTGGGCATGCTGGGAGTTCTGGGGGGCCATTTTCTGCATGGAGAGGCCCCCACTGTCTGTCCCTCGTGGCAGGAGAGCATCCAGTCCAGAACAGGGGCAGGCCTGAGGCTTCTCCCAGGTAGCAAGGGCCACCCCAGAGCAGTGGCTGCCTATCCGTCTGTCCATCATGGGGACCCAGGGACAGCTGGGGGAGGGGCAGTGCCAAGTGGAGGGTCACCACCGTGCCACCTCAGTGCTGGAGGCCCCCGTGTTGGGGATGTCAGTGTTGGGGGACCTCAGTTTTACAGAGCCCATTGCTGGGGGTCTCAGTGTGGGGGACCCTGGTGCTGGGGGTCTCAACATTGGGACCCTGGTGTGGGGGGTCTCAGTGTTGGGACCCTGGTGCTGGGGGTCTCAACGTTGGGACCCTGGTGTGGGGTTCTCAGTGTTGGGACCCTGGTGCTGTGGGTTCTCAGTGTTGGGACCCTGGTGCTGGGGGGTCTCAGTGTTGGGACCCTGGTGCTGGGGGTCTCAGTGTTGGGGACCCTGGTGTGGGGGTCTCAGTGTTGGGGACCCTGGTGTGGGAGTCTCAGTGTTGGGAACCTGGTGCTGGGGGTCTCAGTGTTGGGGGACCCTGGTGTGGCGGATGCTGCTACTGGGAGACCCTGACGCTGGGGGCCCCAGTGCTGGGGGGCCGTGCCGTGCCATGAGACCACGTGAGGGTGTAGCCAGGCTGATGAAGAAAGGGGTCACCTACTTAGGCAGCTCAGCTGTGACAGCTGGGTGACCTTGGCCTGAATGCTGAGTCCCAGGGGAGATGGGGAGGAGTGGGGCGGTGGCAGGGGGTGTTGGGGCGCAGAGGAGCCCCCAGGCCTCTGTAGACAAGGAGCCTTGCTAGGAGCAGGGCTTAGACTCGGGTTCCTGGAAGTGAACTGTCTCCCCTGTTCTGGGCTGGGGACCCGGTTCCATTCCATCTGCCGCCCTGACCTTGGGAGAGGGGACAGTGACCCTCCCGGCTCACAGAGCACCTGCCCTGCAGTCTCTGTCCCTCCCCATCTCCCTCTTCTCTGTGTCTGGCTTCCCTCTCTCTCCATCCCTCCTCTCTGTGTCTGTCCTAGCTTCCCACCTCGCGTCTCTTCCTGCTCTCTGTCTGTCTCTCGTCTCTTACTCATCTCTGCCTCTCTCTCTCTCTCTCTCTACCCCCACACCCTCCAGCAACCCCCCAAGGCCCTCCATCTCCCCCAGACCCTCCCTCTCCCCCAGACCCTCCCTCTCCCCCAGACCCTCCCTCTCCCCCAGACCCTCATCTCCCCCAGACCCTCCCTCTCCCCCAGGCCCTCCATCTCCCCCAAAGAACCCCCAGGTCCTCCATCTGCCCCCCAGACCCCCCATCTGCTCCCCTGTGAACCCTACACCCTCCATCAGCCCCCCAGACCCTCCCTATCCCCCAGACCCTCCATCTGCCCCAGACCCTCCCTCTCCCCCAGAACCTCCCTCTCCCCCAGACCCTCCCTCTCCCCCAGACCCTCCCTCTCCCCCAGACCCTCCATCTCCCCCAGAACCTCCATCTCCCCCAGACCCTCCGTCTCCCCCAGACCCTCCCTCTCCCCCAGACCCTCCCTCTCCCCCAGACCCTCCCTCTCCCCCAGACCCTCCATCTCCCCCAGACCCTCCGTCTCCCCCAGACCCTCCCTCTCCCCCAGACCCTCCATCTCCCCCAGACCCTCCCTCTCCCCCAGACCCTCCATCTCCCCCAGACCCTCCCTCTCCCCCAGACCCTCCCTCTCCCCCAGACCCTCCATCTCCCCCAGACCCTCCCTCTCCCCCAGACCCTCCATCTCCCCCAGACCCTCCCTCTCCCCCAGGCCCTCCCTCTCCCCCAGACCCTCCCTCTCCCCCAGACCCTCCCTCTCCCCCAGACCCTCCCTCTCCCCCAGACCCTCCCTCTCCCCCAGACCCTCCCTCTCCCCCAGACCCTCCCTCTCCCCCAGACCCTCCATCTCCCCCAGACCCTCCCTCTCCCCCAGACCCTCCCTCTCCCCCAGACCCTCCATCTGCCCCAGACCCTCCCTCTCCCCCAGACCCTCCCTCTCCCCCAGGCCCTCCATCTCCCCCAGACCCTCCATCTCCCCCAGACCCTCCCTCTCCCCCAGACCCTCCCCCTCCCCCAGACCCTCCCTCTCCCCCAGAACCTCCCTCTCCCCCAGACCCTCCCTCTCCCCCAGACCCTCCATCTGCCCCAGACCCTCCCTCTCCCCCAGACCCTCCCTCTCCCCCAGACCCTCCATCTCCCCCAGAACCTCCCTCTCCCCCAGACCCTCCCTCTCCCCCAGACCCTCCCTCTCCCCCAGACCCTCCCTCTCCCCCAGACCCTCCATCTCCCCCAGAACCTCCCTCTCCCCCAGACCCTCCCTCTCCCCCAGACCCTCCCTCTCCCCCAGACCCTCCATCTCCCCCAGACCCTCCCTCTCCCCCAGACCCTCCATCTCCCCCCAGACCCTCCATCTGCCCCAGACCCTCCCTCTCCCCCAGACCCTCCATCTCCCCCCAGACCCTCCATCTCCCCCAGACCCTCCGTCTCCCCCAGACCCTCCCTCTCCCCCAGACCCTCCATCTCCCCCAGACCCTCCCTCTCCCCCAGAACCTCCCTCTCCCCCAGACCCTCCCTCTCCCCCAGACCCTCCATCTGCCCCAGACCCTCCCTCTCCCCCAGACCCTCCCTCTCCCCCAGACCCTCCATCTCCCCCAGAACCTCCCTCTCCCCCAGACCCTCCCTCTCCCCCAGACCCTCCCTCTCCCCCAGACCCTCCCTCTCCCCCAGACCCTCCATCTCCCCCAGAACCTCCCTCTCCCCCAGACCCTCCCTCTCCCCCAGACCCTCCCTCTCCCCCAGACCCTCCATCTCCCCCAGACCCTCCCTCTCCCCCAGACCCTCCATCTCCCCCCAGACCCTCCATCTGCCCCAGACCCTCCCTCTCCCCCAGACCCTCCATCTCCCCCCAGACCCTCCATCTCCCCCAGACCCTCCCTCTCCCCCAGACCCTCCATCTCCCCCAGAACCTCCCTCTCCCCCAGACCCTCCCTCTCCCCCAGACCCTCCCTCTCCCCCAGACCCTCCCTCTCCCCCAGACCCTCCATCTCCCCCAGACCCTCCCTCTCCCCCAGACCCTCCATCTCCCCCCAGACCCTCCATCTGCCCCAGACCCTCCCTCTCCCCCAGACCCTCCATCTCCCCCCAGACCCTCCATCTCCCCCAGACCCTCCCTCTCCCCCAGACCCTCCCTCTCCCCCAGACCATCCCCCTCCCCCAGACCCTCCCTCTCCCCCAGACCATCCCCCTCCCCCAGACCCTCCATCTCCCCCAGACCATCCCCCTCCCCCAGACCCTCCATCTCCCCCAGACCCTCCCTCTCCCCCAGACCCTCCCTCTCCCCCAGACCCTCCATCTCCCCCAGAACCTCCATCTCCCCCAGACCCTCCCTCTCCCCCAGACCCTCTGTCTCCCCCAGACCCTCTGTCACCCCAGACCCTCCATTTCCCCCAGACCCTCCCTCTCCCCCAGACCCTCCCTCTCCCCCAGACCCTCCATCTCCCCCAGACCCTCCATCTCCCCCCAGACCCTCCATCTCCCCCAGACCCTCCCTCTCCCCCAGGCCCTCCCTCTCCCCCAGACCCTCCCTCTCCCCCAGACCCTCCATCTGCCCCAGACCCTCCCTCTCCCCCAGACCCTCCCTCTCCCCCAGACCCTCCCTCTCCCCCAGACCCTCCCTCTCCCCCAGACCCTCCCTCTCCCCCAGACCATCCCCCTCCCCCAGACCCTCCATCTCCCCCAGACCATCCCCCTCCCCCAGACCCTCCATCTCCCCCAGACCCTCCATCTCCCCCAGACCCTCCCTCTCCCCCAGACCCTCCCTCTCCCCCAGACCCTCCATCTCCCCCAGACCCTCCATCTCCCCCAGACCCTCCATCAGCCCCAGACCCTCCCTCTCCCCCAGACCCTCCATCTGCCCCAGACCCTCCCTCTCCCCCAGACCCTCCCTCTCCCCCAGACCCTCCCTCTCCCCCAGACCCTCCATCTCCCCCAGACCCTCCGTCTCCCCCAGACCCTCCCTCTCCCCCAGGCCCTCCCTCTCCCCCAGACCCTCCATCTCCCCCAGACCCTCCCTCTCCCCCAGACCCTCCATCTCCCCCAGACCCTCCATCTGCCCCAGACCCTCCCTCTCCCCCAGACCCTCCATCTGCCCCAGACCCTCCATCTGCCCCAGACCCTCCCTCTCCCCCAGACCATCCATCTCCTCCAGACCCTCCCTCTCCCCCAGACCCTCCCTCTCCCCCAGACCCTCCCTCTCCCCCAGACCCTCCATCTCCCCCAGAACCTCCATCTCCCCCAGACCCTCCCTCTCCCCCAGACCCTCCCTCTCCCCCAGACCCTCCGTCTCCCCCAGACCCTCCCTCTCCCCCAGACCCTCCCTCTCCACCAGACCCTCCATCTGCCCCAGACCCTCCCTCTCCCCCAGACCCTCCCTCTCCCCCAGACCTTCCATCTCCCCCAGACCCTCCCTCTCCCCCAGACCCTCCATCTCCCCCCAGACCCTCCATCTCCCCCAGACCCTCCATCCCCCCCAGACCCTCCCTCTCCCCCAGACCCTCCCTCTCCCCCAGACCCTCCCTCTCCCCCAGACCCTCCCTCTCCCCCAGACCCTCCCTCTCCCCCAGACCCTCCATCTCCCCCAGACCCTCCCTCTCCCCCAGACCCTCCCTCTCCCCCAGACCCTCCCTCTCCCCCAGACCCTCCATCTCCCCCAGACCCTCCCTCTCCCCCAGACCCTCCATCTCCCCCAGACCCTCCCTCTCCCCCAGACCCTCCCTCTCCCCCAGACCCTCCCTCTCCCCCAGACCCTCCCTCTCCCCCAGACCCTCCCTCTCCCCCAGACCCTCCATCTCCCCCAGACCCTCCCTCTCCCCCAGACCCTCCCTCTCCCCCAGACCCTCCCTCTCCCCCAGACCCTCCCTCTCCCCCAGACCCTCCCTCTCCCCCAGACCCTCCCTCTCCCCCAGACCCTCCCTCTCCCCCAGACCCTCCCTCTCCCCCAGACCCTCCCTCTCCCCCAGACCCTCCCTCTCCCCCAGACCCTCCCTCTCCCCCAGACCCTCCCTCTCCCCCAGACCCTCCCTCTCCCCCAGACCCTCCCTCTCCCCCAGACCCTCCCTCTCCCCCAGACCCTCCATCTCCCCCAGACCCTCCCTCTCCCCCAGACCCTCCATCTCCCCCAGACCCTCCGTCTCCCCCAGACCCTCCCTCTCCCCCAGACCCTCCCTCTCCCCCAGACCCTCCATCTCCCCCAGACCCTCCCTCTCCCCCAGACCCTCCCTCTCCCCCAGACCCTCCCTCTCCCCCAGACCCTCCATCTCCCCCAGACCCTCCATCTCCCCCAGACCCTCCCTCTCCCCCAGACCCTCCATCTCCCCCAGACCCTCCCTCTCCCCCAGACCCTCCCTCTCCCCCAGACCCTCCATCTCCCCCAGACCCTCCCTCTCCCCCAGACCATCCCCCTCCCCCAGACCCTCCGTCTCCCCCAGACCCTCCCTCTCCCCCAGACCCTCCATCTCCCCCAGACCCTCCATCAGCCCCCCAGACCCTCCCTCTCCCCCAGACCCTCCATCTCCCCCAGACCCTCCCTCTCCCCCAGACCCTCCATCTCCCCCAGAACCTCCCTCTCCCCCAGACCCTCCCTCTCCCCCAGACCCTCCCTCTCCCCCAGACCCTCCCTCTCCCCCAGACTCTCCATCAGCCCCCCAGACCCTCCATCAGCCCCCCGGACCCTCCCTCTCCCCCCAGACCCTCCATCTCCCCCAGACCCTCCCTCTCCCCCAGACCCTCCATCTCCCCCAGACCCTCCCTCTCCCCCAGACCCTCCATCTCCCCCAGACCCTCCCTCTCCCCCAGACCCTCCCTCTCCCCCAGACCCTCCCTCTCCCCCAGACCCTCCCTCTCCCCCAGACCCTCCCTCTCCCCCAGACTCTCCATCAGCCCCCCAGACCCTCCATCAGCCCCCCGGACCCTCCCTCTCCCCCCAGACCCTCCATCTCCCCCAGACCCTCCCTCTCCCCCAGACCCTCCCTCTCCCCCAGACCCTCCCTCTCAGCCAGACCCTCCATCTCCCCCAGAACCTCCATCTCCCCCAGACCCTCCCTCTCCCCCAGACCCTCCGTCTCCCCCAGACACTGCCTCTCCCCCAGACCCTCCCTCTCCCCCAGACCCTCCATCTGCCCCAGACCCTCCCTCTCCCCCAGACCCTCCCTCTCCCCCAGACCCTCCCTCTCCCCCAGACCCTCCCTCTCCCCCAGACCCTCCCTCTCCCCCAGACCCTCCATCTCCCCCAGACCCTCCCTCTCCCCCAGACCCTCCCTCTCCCCCAGACCCTCCATCTCCCCCAGAACCTCCATCTCCACCAGACCCTCCCTCTCCCCCAGACCCTCCATCAGCCCCCCAGACCCTCCCTCTCCCCCAGACCCTCCATCAGCCCCCCAGACCCTCCCTATCCCCCAGACCCTCCATCTGCCCCAGACCCTCCCTCTCCCCCAGACCCTCCCTCTCCCCCAGACCCTCCGTCTCCCCCAGACCCTCCATCTCCCCCAGACCCCTCCCTCTCCCCCAGGCCCTCCCTCTCCCCCAGACCCTCCCTCTCCCCCAGACCCTCCATCTGCCCCAGACCCTCCCTCTCCCCCAGACCCTCCATCTGCCCCAGACCCTCCCTCTCCCCCAGACCCTCCATCTCCCCCAGACCCTCCATCTGCCCCAGACCCTCCCTCTCCCCCAGACCCTCCATCTCCCCCAGACCCTCCATCTCCCCCAGACCCTCCCTCTCCCCCAGACCCTCCCTCTCCCCCAGACCCTCCATCTCCCCCAGACCCTCCATCTCCCCCAGACCCTCCATCAGCCCCAGACCCTCCCTCTCCCCCAGACCCTCCATCTGCCCCAGACCCTCCCTCTCCCCCCAGACCCTCCCTCTCCCCAGACCCTCCCTCTCCCCCAGACCCTCCATCTCCCCCAGACCCTCCGTCTCCCCAGACCCTCCCTCTCCCCCAGGCCCTCCCTCTCCCCCAGACCCTCCATCTCCCCCAGACCCTCCCTCTCCCCCAGACCCTCCATCTCCCCCAGACCCTCCATCTGCCCCAGACCCTCCCTCTCCCCCAGACCCTCCATCTGCCCCAGACCCTCCATCTGCCCCAGACCCTCCCTCTCCCCCAGACCATCCATCTCCCTCCAGACCCTCCCTCTCCCCCAGACCCTCCCTCTCCCCCAGACCCTCCCTCTCCCCCA